>NW_025943620.1:0-2168 GCF_000764305.2 Hyalella azteca | reverse complement strand
GTCTGTGCTCGTCAAAAGTCCTATGGGATTTCGCGCTCCTAGGGGGATTGTTCCTGAGCGCCCTACCGCTGAGCTCGCGGTGTCTGACTGCAGGTCTCAGTTGTGGGGTTAAGTTATTATGTAGGTAGGATTCCTTACATTAGGTTATTATGCAGGTAGGATTCCTTACATCTCCCTTCTCTGTCTCTCTCGTGCGGACGGCCGACGTCCCGTGTAAGCGACCTCTTGTTCGAGTGTCTTCGTTTCTGTTGCTTGTCACCTGTCCCTCCTTGTCACTTCGTCTCTTTGAGATGCTAACGCTGCTTCATTCGAGCCAGCTACAGCGGGCTGGACAACTGAGACCTTCCGCCCCTTGTGGGTGATGAACAATTGAGACCTTCCACCTCTATGGTGATGTTCATCTTGACTTTCGGTGCGAGATAGCTAAATAGCTGAAGCGCTAGTAAACATTTGGCCACTAAACTAAACTAAACTTATCATGCGATAACATTCAATTGCTAAGAAACGGAACTGGAGTTTGTCCGGGAAGTTAAATGAAAAAATCAAGGCAAAATTTATCTAGACAAACGTTTCAAGCGCTCAAAAACATTGCAAATAAGCTTTTTCTGTTTCAATAAAAAAATGCAAGCGCGACTTCCTAGCATCGAAGGAGTCTAGGCAGACCAACAGGCCGCAAATGTGCTGAAACCTTAGGATAGAGTAGCAGCTTTATCCCATAGTAGACAAAAAAAACTGTTGAAGATACATGTAAGATCTCACGAAGCCACAGAGTGCGTGTGACTTCTGAGGAGGTGCAGAGGACGACAGCAGAGAAATATGAAAGATTTTGAATGCTTTGAATGTGTTAAAATAAAATTCTGGATATCTTTGAATTGAGTTAATTATTGCAAAGTTCAAAGATTTTGATGTTGCGGGTAATAAAGATCTCGGAGAAAGAAAAAATTAGATAAGTACTCACTGCAGTGAGTGACAGAGCGCATTTTCTCGTCCGTCAGTCCGCGAAATCACGGACGGACGGACATGACGAGCACAAAAGCGCTTTTTTCCATAAATGAGACAATGCGCTTAAAACCCAACTCTGTCTTGATTTAAAAGGAGCTTCTTTTTAGATGCCCATAAAAATGTGGAAAAAATATCGCAATGACATAGAAAATTTCGAGCCAAATCCGCATAATTTCCATTATCGGATTTTTGTCCTCAAAGTGACTTGGTCGTCCCGAGATATCTAGCATACTTGAATATAGAGGTTTTCTCATGGAAAGGTTAGTTATTTCGCAGCTTTTGCTCTCAAGCTTACAGTTTTAATACTGCCATTTAAATATCACTTGCATTTGGAAAATAGTTCACTCTTACCGCGTAAAATCTACACCCGTGCAATTAAAGTTTACATAATAAAATGTATTCTACAAAAATACAAATTCTGAAACACACCGTGTAAATTTTCTGGTACGTGGTCGCCTTGATGGACAAGTCACAGTCCAGGAGTCCGTTGTTCACTGTCAGCTCAATAGCTATTATGAGGAGCACATTCATGGTTCCAAGTGTGAACGATGAACATCGTTCACTAATATTCATTATTCGATTGATGCGAACATTTGTTCTCATATGCATCTTTGTTCATTCTGGCGAAATTATTCTATTACGTCTGGCGAAGCTGCGCCAGTGACATGTGAGTCAGACCTATAGCAGTTGGAACTGTGTACGTGGTACTGGGAGCGCAGCCGTGCACCACCATTTTTGTGCACCATTAAGCTCTGAATCGAACGCCTTGGATCTCTCCGGACATCCACCAATCAGCCGTGAACCACTCGGCTTTGCCTTCCTCCGGCCTCGCAAAGAACCTGCCGTGCACCACCAGGCCGCAGATCGAATCTGACTTCCGGGCATCGTTAAATTACGTAATTTTACGTTCACCGCATCTGAGGTTAGGTTTCAGATAGTATAGTTCTGTTCCAAAATTTATCGTCCTTCGACGAGTGGCCGTTCGACCGAGGGCTGGTTCGACCCACGGCCTAGATACGGACGGCTTGAAGTGTTGAAGGCTACGTTCCGGAAGGCAGGAATCGTGATGGTCCATTACATCCAGTGCAGTTGTGGTCTTCGGCAGGCTACCCCGTAGTACTAGGTCAAGTCTGAGCGACTGTGCGTCAGGTAATGTGGCGGGGCAG
>NW_025943619.1:0-2705 GCF_000764305.2 Hyalella azteca | reverse complement strand
TTTTATTCACAAAATGCCATACGAGAAAAATGTATTGCATAGATGACCATGAGCGCAGTACGGAATAAGTCAATTTATAGGTCAATGAATTATGATAAATAAAAGTAACAACTCGCACAATTTGCAGTAATCTGAAATAGATTACTGGAGTGTATGCCATGTAATTAGTTATCGTCTGTTTTTAGTGCCTTGTTGGCATGTAAGAATAGTTTAGTGAATGCTGAAATAACGATTCGGAAAACAGATACTGACTGAACTACTCAGTAGCAATGTATATATAACTGCGGTCTCTCAACAGTAGGAAATGATAAAAGTATTAGAGTTCAGATAGAATTAAATCTGAAGCATTGAAGACTGCATTTTCACGGCATTGGTACGTGAAATATAGGCGTGTCGTAGTTATTAGCAAGTTCAGTAAAGCAGATAAAACCTGTGCGAAAGGGACTCGTGGGCTTGCGGAGCGAAGCCGTGCACTACAAATTTTGTGAACCAGTTTCAACCAACGTTGATGAATTTTCATTCATTTGAGTCTCATTTTAGTCACCCATCAACTTCATTATCTTATTCATGACCATGCCAATGCAAATAATGTCATTACCGATAACATGAATATCATTGAAAATTATTCTTCAAGTCAGTTTTAGTATTCAAACAGACCTAATTACGTGTAAAATTGCGTGATTTTAATTTTAAAATATTTATTTAATTATTGTCGTTCATGGAGTGTGGTTTTCCAAACCTCACTTTTTAAATCTAAGAAATTTTGTTCCGTTTGATGAAAATATGCGCTAAGAGTTTGTACGTTGTTGACGCTGTCTGGTGTCCGAATCAAACGCTGTTGTGGTGGAAAGCGTCCAGCAGGAACAGGCGCGCGCGCTTGCCACCGTCAAATCTTGAGGGCCTCGCACAGCGATGCCTTCAATTGTCAAGCCTTAGAAGTGCTTTAACTTCCTCTGGTTCCTTCGGTCATCATTATTCTTTCACACACAGAAGCAGCATAGCACAACTCAGTAGAAAGAGAAAAACATGTTATTTGGTAATATAAGCTTCCAGGTGAGAAGCCCATGCATACAAGCTTTAAAAAAGCTTCTCAGCATGCATACAAGCTTTAAAAAAGCTTCTCTAATATGTGACAAGTATGAACGTAATAGTGGCAACAATTACAGCGAAAATTAATCAAAATATTACATTCTAAAGTAAACGCTCTACATAAGTAAATTGCCACAAGAAAAAAACTATATGATAAACAAAGTTAAGTTAATATTGAGAAAGAATATGATCACGAAATTTTGTCTTTAGAATAGATTTAGAACAGCTTATTCTGAAATCCTCGAGCAGTTCATAAAAATGCTTTACACAATTAAAAACAGTACCAATTTTCTCTATTTATAAACGGACCGGTGGAAGGTTGAGACGAACGCCTCTAGTATCATGGAAATGATGAGGAAAAAGAGAGGCAAAAAAACATTCAAAATGACGCTGATCGTGAAAAAGTGCCCTATTCATAAATTGTAGAAGCCTAAATTTGTACATGTCTTCGAATTTCAGGATTTTTGATTGTCAATATAATTCATTAGTACGAATCAATGGTACATAGTTAACATATCGATCCCTAAGGATTGACTGCAGTGTCATGTTCATCAACGTGATAACCGGTATTTGTACAGAGAGGCACTACACCCCATTTTACAAGCCCATTAGAAAATTTAAATAAAAACAACGAATAGAAGAGCATTTTTAACGAGGAGAAAGGTAAGATACTTGACAAAGCAAGCAACACTCCATGGGTATTGCCAATCCCATTGCAAACGGAATTACTATGTTATTTCAAAGACATTTTATAGTAAAGGATTAGGCCTATGTAATGCAAAGTTTCAGGTCATTCTAGAATTGATCCATTAATAGTGATCATCCGATCTGATCTGAAGGGATACGTGAATAATGCAATTTTATTTCTAGAATTTTTTATCTTTTACTACTTCGTTCATGTCACAGAGTTTCATATACAAAATTACTGAAAACTACACCACAACCGTGCATACCGAATGCAAATTTCATCTATAACTTACGTATTCCTTCATCTCGAGGATGGTGTTGCGGGTGAGTAGCCACATACGAGCTATCCCTGCTTATTTCTGACTTAATCATAGAAATTGTATATATATATCCATAAAACTGGCCTTACTAAGTATTTGCATTGTATTTAATTTTAAAATTCAGGACAATTAATATGTATTTTCTGCAGCAGTGGCTGCAGGTTGACAGCGCCTTTGGCTTTAAACCGTTGCAACGGCGGTGTGGCATGCGATGTTTCTAGCGCGGTCTATGACTTCCTGGCTCAGAAGCTGACATTACATGAGCATGTTTATACAAAGCGTTTGCTGCAAGGCTTATCTAAGAGTTAAATTTGTGGCCCACGGCTGCGTACTCCTTTTTGTCAGGAAAGCAACGATTCATCTGTTATAAGCAATACCTTAATGTATTGAAGAGAAATGTATCAGTTTATCCCAAATTTTCGTTTTCTTCGATGGAGGAAATTTTTTACAAAATTGAAACAATGCAGTAACTGAAACATTTTTATACGGAGTTGACTTTTCGCGTGATTCGCTTCAGTCATGGCAATGCCCCTCATCTTGTCCTGCCATTGTAGAATTTCAGGAAGATTTATTTACTGCCAACCACAGCACGCCATTAGTTATGTACTG
>NW_025943618.1:0-1131 GCF_000764305.2 Hyalella azteca | reverse complement strand
CTGTATCTTGTCTACTTTCTACTGGTAGAACGGCTACTCAGCTACTCGCCGTTCCTGTTTGCTACAACACCATTTGTTATTAACTTCTTCCAATTATAAAGCCATATTCTTCCGTTCAATTAAATTATTATTATTAAACGACTTCTACGTTACCATCAGCCTCTCATATTTCTCGCTCGACGACCTCACACAGCATTTCCTTTTTCTATCTTTATTCATCATTATTCATTTACTTTTTTCTCTTTTTAGCGCATTTTCTCATTTATGAAAAAAATGCACTATTGTGCTCGTTATGTCCGTCCGTCCGTCTGTCTGTCTGTCTGTCCGTCTGTCCGTGACCTCAAGTTTTCGTCGACGAGAAAATGCGCTCTCTGTCACTCACTGCAGTGAGTTCTGAGATATATTTTTTCTATATTTATATTGTCCAATCATAACATTTGCTCGCCGTTTCTTCCTACTATTATGCCACTCAATTTGTCATTTATTTTTCTCATTATACTCCCACAATCTACGTTCCTCTTTACCAATTCTTATACCTACTTACTCTGTATTTTCCATACCCTCGCTCGCCCTCCGTTCTTCCTTAACCCTCTACCGCCGTGTGTCACTTTCCGGGAACATAATTTTCAACTTAAAATATACGCAAACTATTGAGTGTATCAACATGAGGACGTTTGTACGCAACAAAGAACATTTTAAAAATGCCGACGTGGCAGCAACCATCAGTGCAAGTCATTTTGCGCTCACTAGCAACGTATTCTTTTTGGGATGTAGGCGCGTGACAATATTGCTCCTTTACTCGTGTCAGGCGGTAGAGGGTTAATTCCCCATTGCACATTGAATTTTGTCTTCCGTTATTCGTTCATCTCTCGCATCGGAGGCCGCACGGTCGGCTTCGATATATCCCGGGCCATGATTTTTGAGTGAACTGAGGCTTGCTTGCGAATGTTGAAACGTTACGTTGTGAACGTAACGAACGTAACATAACACGTTGCGAACGTTAAGAATGTTACGTTGTTAACATGACAAATGTAACGTAACACATCCGAACGTTATAATGTTACGTTGTGAACGTAACGAACGTAACATAACACATCGCGAACGTTAAAAACGTTACGTTGTGAACATGAC
>NW_025943617.1:1154-1887 GCF_000764305.2 Hyalella azteca | reverse complement strand
TGTGCTGTGCTGTGCTGTGCTGTGCTGTGCTGTGCTGTGCTGTGCTATGTTGTGTGTTTTTTCGTTCTCGTAGCTTGTATTGAACTTCGCTAATGTTTTACTTATACATAATTCAGCTCTACTCGTTATCATGGACCTTATCGTATTTATTCGAGGGCTTTCGAGAAACTAGGGAAAGTTATGTAATAAAACAAAAACTAGGTACAGGAAAAATATTTTATCATATACATCTGAAAGAATGACTAAAATGCTTTTTTTTCTACATAGTCACCAAAAAAAATTGGGGCACTTATCGTAGGACAATTAAACTTCGAAAATCTGTCATATAAATCCGCTGCAAGGAAGATTATGGCTATATACTGTTTTTTGGAATAGGTTAATAGGTTAATTTGGAATAGGTTAATCGGTTAATTTTGAATAGGTTAATCGGTTAATAATAATAATAGGTTTAATACTTTTTTGAGCGTGGTGCAATAATCAACTCTGATCGGTACTGCCTGGCATTATACAAAAACTCAGAAATGATAAAGGAAAATTATTGTCAAAAATTTCGTATTTTCATGACAATACCCAGCCTCGCATGGCGAATCAAACTGCTGAACTTTTCAACTCATGCAAATTTTGAGTTTATTTTGAGATTTTGACATATCGTCAGTTATGGCGCAATATAATATCATATAATATAATATAATATAATATAATATAATATAATATAATATAATATAATATAATA
>NW_025943617.1:0-1077 GCF_000764305.2 Hyalella azteca | reverse complement strand
AAATTATGGCTCAATGGTGAGTAGGAAATGATGGCTCAATGGCTGTCTCTTATACACATCTATTTTAATAGTTTTTGTTTTATTACAAAAGGTTCCCTAGTTTCTGAACAGCCTTCGCATCTCAGCTCCACACGACACATCATTTTTCACCGTCTTATTTCATCTAATGTAAGCACTTGATTTTTTTACGCTGTGTAATCTTGATTTTTTACGCTATTTTCCTAATTAGAATTCGTGCATTTGTTGCTTAAGTGGCCTCTTTAAATATGTAATAAAAATAATTATTTTAATAAGAACTCAATATTGTTATTATTATAGATAAACCCATTTCAAAATAATTAAACTATTAAAATAATTAAATTATAACTAAGGTGTTTAATTTTTTTTAAATTGGTTTATCTATAATGATAACGATATTTATGTGGGTATGATGGAATAGATTATAATAGAATAATTGCTAATATATTAGGGAGGGGAAGGGAGGGGGAGGGAGGGGGAAAGCTGCCCCCTCCCCCCAAACCTTGGGGGAGGGAGGGGGGGGAGGCCTACGCACCCGAGACTTATTCACGAAATTACCGAAAAAAAAATTTTATTTCACTTTATTTCTTCTACAAAATAGTTTTTATAAAACAATTTCCAACAAGCGATCAAGTTTCTTTTCTATTTATGCCAGGAAAGTTCGATAAGGTTTTAAGTTTAATGAAGTTTTCGATGTAAACAAACTCAAGTTGCTTGCTCATGTCGTCATCTTTAACCTTCATTTGAAAAATTTAAATTTACCAATTTTATATGTGAATTAAATCCAAAAATTGAAATTTTATTTTGAAATTACTTGAGTTCGTTCGTAATAATTTTTTTTTACGGAAAATGTTTCTGCTGAGAATCTAAATAAGTTATCTATTCAAATTTATTGATATTGTAACATAAAATCGGATAGTTTTGAGATTAATAATAAGGCCTAATTAGGCATTATTATTAATCTATAATAAGAGATAATTAATAATATTACCTATAATATTATTAATCTATAAGTTATTAATCTATAATGAGAGATTAATAATAAGGCCTAATGCCCCA
>NW_025943616.1:0-1293 GCF_000764305.2 Hyalella azteca | reverse complement strand
CTGTATGAACAACACAGACAATTAAGCCAGTCGTATACATTTGCCTGTATGAACATAACAGACAAGCCAGTCGTATACAATTGCCTGTATGAACATAACAGACAAGCCAGTCGTATACAATTGCCTGTATGAACAGAACAAACAAGTCAGTCGTATACAATTGCCTGTATGAACATAACAGACAAGCCAGTCGTATACAATTGCCTGTATGAACCGCACAGACAAGTCAGTCGTATACAATTGCCTGTATGAACAGAACAAACAAGTCAGTCGTATACAATTGCCTGTATGAACAAAACTGACAAGCCAGTCGTATACAATTGCCTGTATGAACCACACAGACAAGCCAGTCGTATATACAATTGCCTGTATGAACTATACAGCGTGGAAAATCACACAAGGGAATCAAATAAATATCCTTGATATGATGTAAAATTTAGCCTAAATTAAGGGTAGAAAACCTTCGTTAATTGAGGGAAAATCTGAGGGGGAGATTACAATGTGAGATAATTATTAAGAGATTAGATAATTACGATAATTGACGTGATATGATAAGCAGCTTAATTACTCAGTTCGTATTAATTCAAGAATTAGTAAGCTTTATTATTTTTTATAAGCTTAATTATATCTTATTATAAGAACTGCCACGGCATCAGGTTGAGTAATTTCAACCTGTTTAATATTTTAGCATATAACAAAAAATTTTATGTTTATAATTACAAATTGTTTCATGTAGGTACCGGAATTACAATTTGATTACTTGAATAGAAAAGAGAAAAATTGATCAATATCAGGCAATATATTACAAGGGAATAAGCCTTTATAATGAACATTTATCGATTGGGGTTAAGGTTTACAAATACTTAGTAAACTTATTTCAACGTATCATAATTATCAATTACAGTATTTTGTTTAGTTAATTATTATTTAAGGACTTATTTTCAATTCTGGAATTTCTGAGCAGATTTCGGGGTTGCTGAGATGAAAAATTTTCTTTTAACAATAAAGAGATTGAAATATTTTGAATTCTTTTTGTGCTACAATATAATAATATTTAGACCGTTCGTTCGTTCGTTCGTTGGTTCGTTACGTTGACCTCCTGACAACGTATCCTCTGAACAACGTATTATCCTGACAACGTATCCTCCGGACAACGTATCCTCCTGACAACGTATCCTCCGGACAACGTATCCTCCGGAAAACGTATCCTCCGGACAACGTATCCTCCGCACAACGTATCCTCCGGACAACGTATCCTCCGCACAACGTATCCTCCGGACAACGTATCCTCCG
>NW_025943615.1:0-930 GCF_000764305.2 Hyalella azteca | reverse complement strand
GATTCTTCTTCATGAAGTAGGACTTGCGCTCACAACATTAGTCCTCCTTGGTTTTATTTTCCTTGTGCAGGATCTTCATGAGATCCTTGCTCATAAAGTAGGGTTTTTGTTCAGATCCGTCGTTGCGCTCCGAGTCCTCAAGGAAGCAGAGGAAGAGCCGATCGACGTCGACACGCTGCTGCTACGCCGATCGGAGAGCCGATCGATACGAAAGACGGAGAAGAAGGCGCTGCTGATGAAGTACGTCACGATGGTGATGAGGATGACAGGGGTGAGGTAGTAGTTCGTGTGAGGAATTTCGCTACGAATACCTTGGATTCCGCCACTAAATACGAAGTACGCCAGGATGCCGACGCCGCCCGTCACCACCATCTTGCCGATGAACAGCAGGAAGTCGGTCACCTGCACAAATAATATTCCTTACATTTGACCATTTAGATACAAATTATCATATAATTAATAAATACATAAGAAAACAACGCGGCCGATTTCTCGTCTGTGATTGGTGGGATCAGCTTTAGGATCCGTCAGTGATTGGCTGACTGAGTTACGAACTCTTAATTATTTTGGATGGTACAGCCCCTGGGTACATGCGATGAGTGTATTGACCATCAAATTGCGAAGTAACTTGAAATTCTTTGCACGAATCAATCGAGTATTTCTGTTGGATACATTAATTTGGCTAGTGATTGTTACCTAAAAAATAATAAGACAACAAATAGATATTGCGTAGACGGCCACCCAAGCCACTCGTGTTCATTAGTGAAAATAATGGGCCAAAGAAGAGTTCAATTGTGGACACGTGGAGGGCAAAATATTGTAGAGACCAATTCCACATAATTCAACAGCTTTTCTTTTTGTCACATTTGAATAAGTTATGTCAAGTTATTTAGATGCGAGTTGAACAGAAACGCAACATTCATTTCCACC
>NW_025943614.1:0-382 GCF_000764305.2 Hyalella azteca | reverse complement strand
AAATGCGCTCTCTGTCACTCACTGCAGTGAGTACCGAGTTATATTTTTTTCGTAGTGTGGTAGCACTCCACAATGCAGGTGCGAGATGATTCTTCCACCTTAGTCGCTACGAATGAACATTTTTTTCATCACGACTAATAGTAGAAGTGGGTAACTTTAGTAATAAGTAATATAATATAATATAATAATAATATAATAGTAATATAAGTGGGTAATACGTAACTTTAGTACATTTATGCAATAATATCTGCACCAATATTACAGTATTTAACATTAACGAACAACTGCCGTGGTTAAGGGAGAATTAGATGCCAGGCAGTAGCCTTTACATGCTCTCACTTTCAATAAGACCATAAAAAATAGCTTGGTCGTAAAAATTGAA